>NW_019029039.1:197500-239015 GCF_002105155.1 Lobosporangium transversale | reverse complement strand
TAATAGTAATAGTAGTAAGAATAATAATAATAATAATAATAAAAACTTACATCGCCTGCGATAAAGGTGACACGGACATTGCGGCTGACAGCGATAGCCTGCAAGATCTCAACGAACCTCTTCTTCTCATCAGTGTGAACGGCGCAAGCCCATGCATCAACCTAGAAAAAAGGATATTAAAAAAAAAAAAAAAAAAAAAAAAAAGGTGTTAAAAGGAGGAGGCTGGGCAGGCGGGTGACCATAAATATTTAGATGAGAGCCCATTCACCATGGGTCTCCGGATAGACAAATTGTAATAATAATAAAGGTATATAGTTACAATAATAATAATAATAATAATAATAAAATCGGCTTACCAAATCGTCCAACAACTCTGGACCAAAGTGACCCAAGACGTTCATGAAGGCCTTGCTCTTGCCAAAGACCTTACCAATGAGACTTCCACGCGACAAGGAGTCACCCATCTGCTCGAGTGTGTCCTCGAACAAGGTCAAAGCTGGGTATACCAAGGGAGTACCAAGGACAACAACAACGTGGCGGGTCGTGGGCAACATCTGTGCACGGATCTCACGGTCCAACATCTCATAGGTCTCATTGGAAAGAACAGTTGCCTTGGAACGCTCGGAGCGGGTATCAGGAAGGACGACGAGCGTACGTTTTCCAAAGTGTGTGATGTTGTTATAACCCTTGCCGCTAGCAGAGGTGATGAGAGCAGCCTTGGAAGCGTGGTTCGGGGTAGAGTGCTGCTGGAAGAGAAGGTAGAACTTTGTGGCAGCAGCACCGATGCCTTTTCAAAAAAAAAAAAAAAAAAAAAAAAAAAAAAGTTGGTATTAGTTAGGTCCATGGGCATTATATTCACATCCTTTTTGTGTTGTGTACGAGGGGCGTGCTTTTGCATGTGTGAGAATAAAATTCACAATAAACTTCACGGGTTTATATGCATGCATGCAGAAGTAAAATTTAAATAGATCCAATTGATCTCGGAATATAAGACACCGAAGAAAAAAAAAAAAAAAAAAAAAAAGTAGAAAATGGAATAACGCGAGATGATTCCAAATTGCGAGATGAGCAAAAAGAATGAGTGGAGGCATGAAGACTCTTTTCAACATCGGCATGAGACTTACCCTGCATAACATTCGAAAGCTGATAGTTGTCGGGATAGGAGCCATATCCATCGAGGATATCATGATCGTCCCAGGTATTGACTGATGGGATCAGGGACAGGGCCTTGGAGTAAGTGCCGGTGATAAAGTGCTGAGCATAGTGATCAAAGTAATACTTCTCAACAGCGTACTTCTTTTCATTTGTGAATTCAGTTGCGATCCTCGTTTCCTCATCCATTCCCAACCACTCGAGCATTTCGGGGATAGCCAAGACATCGTCGTTGTAAATCTGGTCACCGCCTCCGATCATGGCATGGAAGGGCTTGCCATCATGACTTGCCAAGAGATCATCCCACAGAGGGTTAGCGCCCTTGAAGTTGGTCTCGGGATCCTCGACATCGGAGGTGAAGCCGTTGCAGGAGTAGAAAGCCCAGTTGAAGGGTTCATCCAGGGCAGGGATGAAGAAGTTCCATTTCTGAGGCTGGTGCACCCGGCGACCATCCTCGGTTTCAAACCAGTACTCGATATTTTTCTCACGATGGGCTAGAAGGGTCAGCTGAATATCGTATCTGTAAAAGTGATTGCCTTCCCAGGTCTCGAGATGGCGGGGACGAGAATAACCGATCTGGGACTTTGTAGGGTCACGGATGACCAGACGGGGTACGTCCTCACGATCGGAGACAATGAGGACTGAACCAACCCAGCGACGTTGCTCAACAATGATGTTTTGGAAGCGGAGAATAGGCCCGACCTTGAATTGAGGTGAGGGAAGAATAGACTCGTATTCTTGACGTGCGGCCTCGATAGCAGCATCCTCGACTTCCTCGTCATCATCTACCAAAGGATCTCGGCCATCATCTTGTTGTTCTTCAGCACGGCGTTGGTGTTGTTGAGTCTGAGTCCTTTCGTGTTCGTCGTGGTCCTCACCGTTGACAAAGTCCGAGATGCGGTGACCAATGTCGGAGAGAAAATCCATGGTGTGAGATAAAAAAAGTTTGAAGATGGAGTTGGGATATGAAGAAAGAAAAAAGGATGAAGGGTGGTGAAGAAGGAAAGAAAGAAAGAAAGAAAAAAAGAGACCGAGTTTGAAATAAAAAATATGAGCAAAAAAAAAAAAAAAAAAAAAAAAGACTGGCGTTTTTTTTAGTTGTTTTAGTTGGCAGACCAAGACTTGTGTAAATGGCGCGCATTTGTCCGTTGGATGTTTGGAGCGAGATTCTACTAGACTAACAATTAGAGGACAAGGGTGGCGCGCCTCTTGAAGTAATTAATCAATTGGAATAATGTGAAGACCAACCAGAGTCCAGATTAATTGTAAGGTTAACCTATCAAACAGAAAAAAAAAAAGCCAGCACTAAATTAATGTGAAAAAAAAAAAAAAAAAAAAGGTCCATGTCTTCACATCTTCAGGCCTCGGATATTCGGACATCCTGATCTTTCTCTGCTCTTTTCTTTACTTACGACGCGATTGCGAGGATTGGTCAAACCAAAAGTTGGTTTTTTTTGCATGAATTGAACAAACACGGACACACGCGTAAGCATTCGCATGGTAACAACATGAGAGCAACAAAAAAGAGGTCCACATGGCCTTGTTCACTCATACAAAACATGCAAAACATGGACCACCTCTGTGGATTGTTATTTCATTTTCTCTTT
Source organism: Lobosporangium transversale (assembly GCF_002105155.1). Taxonomy (NCBI): domain Eukaryota; kingdom Fungi; phylum Mortierellomycota; class Mortierellomycetes; order Mortierellales; family Mortierellaceae; genus Lobosporangium; species Lobosporangium transversale. The sequence continues at coordinate 236,256 of NW_019029039.1, read as the reverse complement.
CTCGCACACACACACACACAAACATGTCCTCTCAATAAGATCTTTTTTTTTTTTTTTTTTTTTTTGCAAAGCCTGATTACCATATTCATTAACTGATACCTGTTCAATTAATTCGATTAAAGTGTTAAAATGACAAGAGTACTGCACACGTGTTTTCGGTATTCCTTTATTTTCTCCGAGGAAAAAATAAAGCACACAGCCAACAAAGCCTTGTGATTATTTGATTTCTCACTTTCTCACATCACCATCTCTATTGAGCTGTCTCTTTGTTTCTTTCAGATTAAAAAAAAAGAAAAAAAAAAAAAAACGAGATATGTCAATCATTCTCTCCAGCTCAGGGCGCCAGGGGTATTAAGACCGTTAGTTACAAATTCATTAATGTTTCTCAGGTTTCAACACACACACACAAAAAAAAAAAAGAAGCCGTCTGATTGGTTAGTGTATCTAACAAAGAATACACAGGAAATGAGGATAAATGATCACATTCAACGAGAACATTAGACAAGACTTTTTTCTTGGGATCAAATGTGGCTGTGACTATTGAGAGAAGGAGCGAATAAAACTGGGTTTTTCTTTTTCTTTTCGAAAAGACAAAAGCTGTAGGTGTAGTATGGATAAGAAAAAAAAAAAAAAAAAAAAAAAAACTTGCATGCATTGAACACAGCACAGCTCAAAAGTAGCATAAGGTATTACAAGGCAAAGACAGTTTCTGGCATGGGATGTCAAGAAGCTTCTCCAAAAGTATATCAATTAAACAAACTATTTTTGGTTACCCACCGACAGGTACAGGCATGTCAGGTTCCCAGTCCTTCCGTTTTTTTTTTTGTCTCCCTGATTTTAATTCTTTTTCTCGGAAACTAAAACCAGGACTGGGTGGACCTGTGGTGAGAACTCGTTGTTTTGTAAACAGATCAACAGATTCAGGTTCTTACAGGAGACAGAACAAGGCCGGAGGAAATATCGAGAGTCATATTCTTGAGTGTGGCTATTTGATGCATAAAAATGAATGAAGGCATTGCAAAGATCGAGCTGTATAATCAGGGCAATATTAATTCCAGTCTGTCCAAATTGACGTATAAAGGGAAGGATGGGGTATAATGAGGATGCATAAATTGGATCTTACATCCAGCTAGCAAGTAAGATGAGGATAGATGAAAAACAGCATTAGCTCGATTCTCTGCTAGATGTGTGAATAAGATGGATGTGTATGGATTGTATGAGATAGATGTGAGGGTGAGATTATGGACTTGTGGATGTAGTGTTCAAGGATGAATGAGGATCACTCCAGCTGAAGGTTCATAATCAAGAGTAGGACTGATTCCAATGCCAGATTGGTCATCCAACTCCGCCATACTCGTGTGTCCCAATGACGCAGGTTGTGTCCCAAGCGTTTGATGTGTATCAGTTGTATATATATTCATGTATACGTAAAAAATAGGGTATAATTCTCAAAGAGACAACTGCGTGGCGCTGCAAATCTTTCAGATAATATTCCCCCCTCTTCCACATCGTGTGTGTTCCTGTCAGCAAAGCAGAAAATATCCCCATCCGACTTTTAGTCCACGCAACTCCCGGGGCAAATACTCCAGCACTCTTTGTTGTGATCTAACTGGTCAATCCTTCCTCCTTTTCATCACTAAGAAAGATTATTCTCACACGTTCAAAATACCAAACATTTCTGTCATATCACTCATTACCATCAATTATTCAAACCACATCCCTTCCCAGCGTCTACATTAGCTCTTTCCTCTCTCTTTTTTTTCTTTTTTTTTTTTAATTCATCATCCGTCTGCAATCAAGTGCCTGATCGCTCCTTCCTTTCATTCTTTTTGTTCTTTTTCTTACAAACAACATTTTCCCACCAGGTCGGAAAGAAAGAAAGAAAGAAAAAAGGGCACTGTCAACGTTGGGTTTCATTACGTTTTGGTTGTAGTATAAGCATTGTTTATATTACAGTAGTTTTTTTTTTTTTCCCGTTCCCCTTCCTTCCCCTCCACAGTCACTTACTCTTTCTCCGGTGCACCAGCCAGTTCGAACAGTAAAGAATCCTTTCATTGTTTCCCTTCTGAAACGCCTTTTCTTCTTTTCCATTCTTACTACAAACATTTTCATCGTTATCTGGCATTATCCTCTCTTTGCTCCCTTTTCTCTTTAAGTCTTTTCTCCCTTTCTTTCTCTCTCTCTTTTTTTTTTTTTTTTTTTTTTTTTTTCCTTTTCTCTTCTTCCTTGACCTCATTCTTGCGCCAGTGTTCTTTTTTATTTTTTTTTTATTTCCCATTCATTGTCGCCCTTTCTCTCTTTTCTCTTTCTCTCTCTCTCTCTCTCTCTCTCTCTCTCTCTCTCTCTCTCTCTCTCTCTCTCTCTCTCTCTCTCTCCTCCCTCCCCCTTTCCCTCTTTTCCGTAAAAGATGGCTCTCCATTCTGTCTCGACATCAATCTCTGCCTCCGTCTCTGCATCACCCTCTTCATCTCCCACCACTACCTCATCTCCAACCTTGCTCTCATCCCCTCCTTCCACTGCTACCACCACCCCTGCGGCTCACTCCTCTCCCACGGGGAAGGATTTACCAGACACTGCCTCCGCTGTGGATCCTGACACCTACAGTCACAGTATCTTTGAGGATCAGGACCTCTCTCCTACCAAGGGTATCAACATCTTGAATGGAAACCGTCGTGGTAGTAGCTTCATCCCCGGTCTCTCCACAGACGGTATCTCGGACCCTTTTGGTCTCTCAGACTATTTTAGCTCCAGTATCCCCAAAGCTGGTTTGAATAACACCAACCCCATCAATAATAACAACTCTAGCCACCTTTCAAGTAGTATCCATATCGGAAGTCTCAGCAACGGATTCAATGGCCTCAGCCTAGGCACTCAAGTCGGCTCCAGCTACAACAATAATCTCAATAACGCCACCACAAAGTCGTCCCTAAGCTCGGGTCTCTATGGTTATAACAGCAGTAACAACAGTAGTAATGCCAACTTGGCCTTCACAAACACAACTAATGCCAACACCCCTGCAGAAGAGATCTCCACCATCTTTGTTGTTGGTTTCCCAGATGACATGCAAGAACGTGAGTTCCAAAACATGTTTGTCTTCACTCCAGGCTTTGAGGCTGCCACCCTCAAGATTCCCCACAAGGACCAGCAGGAGGATGATGCCCTTACCCTCGGTGTCAACGGCGTTAATCCTCGCAAGCAAATCGTAAGTTTAAATGTTTAATACATTTTCATCATTGTCCTAATCATCCATCCATTCATGTTCATTCATTCATTTGTTTGTTGGGAATAACAAACACACGAACCATCATTGAGCTATTTATTGGCAGTCTGTTTGAATTTTATTATTCTGTCCTGATTTAGCGGTTTGGAATGAACAGGGAACTGACAAGACATTCTTTTTTTTTTTTTTTTTTTTTTTTTTTTGGTTCCAATAGATTGGTTTCGCTAAATTCCGCACTCATCAGGAGGCCCTGCAGGCCATTAGCGTGCTTAGCGGGCGTAGGGTCGATGCTGAGAAGGGCTCTCAACTGAAGGCAGAAATGGCAAAAAAGAATCTCCACACCCGTAGAGGACTCTCCAATGAGCTAGTTGCCACCCCTGGCCCAGCTATGACCTCGGCAGCCATCCCACCTGCACCCCTTGGCTCAAGCTCTATCCATCCTGTCAACATCAATGGCAAAAAGACTCCACATCCTCTACAGCACCGCAACAGTCTCGCAGGATCCGCAGCCTATGATGCTTTCCATTCAGTACCCTGCAGCCCTGCCTTACCTAGTGACCTACTCTCGCCCAACGACTATCCCAGCAGCTATGACTTTTATGCCGATGTTTACGCTCCCAGCAATCTCGCTAACCTAAGCTTTGCGGAATCCTTCGGTGGTCGTCATCAACAACAGCAGCAGCAACAGCAGTCTGAGCTCTCGTCTTCCTTTTTGGGTCGTCAAAGTGCTTATGACATTAGAGTGGATCCTTTATCCATGGGCAGCTACAGCAACAACATCGGTGGCCTTGCCGGCTCCATCCCTGGATCTTTCTCAAATTCCATCTCGAGCTCGTTCTCGAACCGCAACATGGGATTTACTGGCCCCCAACGCTTTAACAAGAGCTTTTTGGACATGGATTCGGAAACGCCTACGTCCACCATCAGTTTCCTCTCAAAGTCTATTCCTGCCCACACAGAGCGCGGATTCAACAACGGGCTCTTCAACAATGATGACATGTCCAACAACCGATTTCAGGGATTGCCTATCAACACTGCTACTGCTACAACTGCTGCCTCCTTGGCCACTCCTGTTCTACCTTCACCCAATGTTGCTTCGCCTGGTTTCCGTACACCAGTCAACCCTGGTGACCAGAATCCCCCCTGCAACACGCTCTATGTTGGAAACTTACCGATGAACACCTCTGAGGACGAGCTTCGCACAATGTTTTCGCGTTGTATGGGTTACAGACGTATGTGCTTCCGTACCAAGGCCAATGGACCCATGTGCTTTGTTGAGTTTGAGAACGTCGAGTATGCAACCCAGGCGTTGAACGATCTTTATGGCAACCCATTGAGCAACTCTGTGAAAGGCGGTATTCGTCTAAGCTTTTCAAAGAATCCTTTGGGTGTCCGCAATTCACAGCCTAGCAGCCTTGCCAATCAGCTGCACATGAACAATAATGGAACAGCACCTTATCTGGATCGACGTGACAGTATGAGTGCCATGTTTGATCAACACTACTAAGGATTTTTTTCCTTCCACCCATCTTTTTTTTTTTTTTTTTTTTTCCCCTTCTCTACTTTATTTTCTTTTCATCTTTTCATTTTGCATATCTTTTTTTTTTTTTTTCTTCTTCTTCTTTTTGCCTCTTTCTCCTTTATGGCATTGCAAATTGTTGAAAAATGAGCGCAACTAGTCCTCTTTATCCTACCCCGCTCTTATTTTCATTCATCCTTCAATCAGTCCCATAATATATCCCAGGGTGAATGCCTGTGGCTTTGCCTTGACCACGCATCTATCCCAATTTTGCATTTATAAAGGTCTACGTATTTTCTCCTCTCTTTGAAGCATAAGCATAGCATTTTATCCTTTTTTTTTTTTTTTTTTGTTTTCTTAAATATTTCATAGCATTCATTACATCTTCTTTCTTTTTATTTTTTTATTTCATTTTCAGATATGAATACATTCATTAAAAAAAGACTTTTTTTTTGGTATGATTTGCGAGAAAGAATGTTGGGTTTTATTTGATCCGCAAGATCTGAAGAAATGCTACGCTTTAAAAATGCAACAGCGAAGTAACCTTGGCCTTTGGCCTTGATTTTAATCTTGACCTTCTGTCATCATCCTATCACTACTAGATTCGGTTGGGTAGATTAAGCTTTTTCCATTTGGTCATTGCCATCACTCTATTTCGGAATTAGATAGACTCATTGTCTCTTTGATCCAGATCAAACTCTCTTGGTAATATCCAAATAATTATTACTTCTACTTTATATATTTTTTACTGCTGCAACTGCTTCATCACTGTCATCATTATCATTACCATCACCTTCACCATCATCATTCCCTTCTTTTTCTGTATCCATATCTGAAAGGATAAAAACAGTTGGAAGCATGTAAAGTCAACTATGCTTTATCCAAAAAAAAAAAAAAAAAAAAAGTTTTTTTTATACTCATATCTCAAGAAAGGTTAACATTCATGCTAAAGAGGATGATATGAATATCCTGTATTCCTATTGAGTTTAATGAAGATGGCTATTGCTATTAAGCAAATCAGGCGCAACTTTATCAATTTGACGCCGAACGACTGATTGAATGTAAATGGCTCTTGCATCTGGTTCCATATTTAACAACGTTTCGTAGAGTGCTGAAGTAACAGAGGTCTTAGGTTTATGAGATGATGGTGATGATGTAACTCCAGCTCCAGTTCCAGTTCCAATTCCAGTTCCAGAAGAATCCAGAGTCGAAGCATTTCTCTCGAGTCTTTCATGAAGAGATTTAAATCGTTGATAAAGTGTTTCGATATTGTCACGAACAAATATGAGCGTCTGAGGCACTGGTGTTACTATTAAAAAAAAAAAAAAAAAAAAAAAAAAAAAAAAAAATTAGCGTCAGTCAGTAGATGAAGAAGAGGGATCGAAACAACAACTTCGAAATAGTCTTTTTTTTTTTTTTTTTTTTTTTTTTTTTCTTTACCATCTTGATATGAATTTATGGCATCTTTCAAAAACTGTATTTGGTCTCTACAGACCTGTAATTGCCGCCGTTGTTTTTCTTCAATCTCTAGCCTTTTTCTCAATTTGTAGTTTAACGCTTTGGCCTATGAAGGAAACGAATACAGATCGATATAGATGTTGGGAATTGAGAGGTGATAATAATAACAGTAATAAAATCAAAAAATGATTTGATCAACTTGGTGTCAATTTTTTTTTTTTTTTTTTTTTTTTTTTACCGCAATAATTTTTTGGCGCAAGATCTCAAGTTCTCTATCCAGTTGTAGTTCCCGTTCGGCTGTTATTCCAAAATCTAGTGCTTCATAATGTGGTAGAACAATATCTACGTTCTCAGGTATAGCAAAAATGTTATTAAGTGCATAGAGTTCGAATCGGTCAAAATTCTTGTCCACTGAAGCTTCTAGTAGTGTTTCAAACTTGTGCATGCACTTATGACACGAGGAAAAAGAAGCAGGAATGAAAAAAAAAAAAAAAAAAAAAAAAAAAAAAAAAAAAAAAGGAGGTGAGAATGAATACCAGGAGACAGCAACCTCCTCTCGTCTGCAAGGATGCAAACAAGCTTTTTTTTTTTCTTTTTTTCCTTTCACCTTGGCAGTCTCGATTTCGACATCAAAATCTTCGTGAGGTGGTCCTTTATGAGCTATAATCTCTGTCATTTCATGTTTGATAAACTCCTCTACAGCCATAGAGGCTTGGTAGATCATATTATTGACAGAGTTGATGATATCGTCCACAAAAGAAATGGGGGTGAATCCAAAGTGTTCTGTCAAAAGTTGTTGATTATGATCATGGCGTGCTTTCTTTAAACTTTCTTCGTCTACTTTTTGGAGTTGTTGTAGTTGCTGCTGCTGCTGCTGTTGTTGTTGTTGTTGGAGCTGTAGTTGTTGCTGCTGTTGTTTCCGAGGAAAGGGAAGATGCATCGGAGGCAAGGAGAAAGGAAAAGTAGAAGAAGTCATGGTTGGTCCTCGAGTCAATTGTCCTGGTCCTCTCAATTGGGATTCCACTGTCCCATGTTCATTTCGAGGATTTCGTATTGATGCATTATGAGCTATTGTTGAGGATGTTGTTGTTGTTGTACGTACTTGTTGTTCTATTCCTGTTCCTCTCACTGTTGGTGCTGCTCTGCGTTGCGACATTTTATAGTTGTAAAGAATGTGTGTCTTGTATTTTTTTTTTTTTTTACAGATGTTTATTATTATGTATTATAAAATAAAGAAAAGAAAAGAAACGCGACCTCGTGGAACAAAAAAAAGCCCAAAAAAAGGAAATTTCGCCACCAATTGATCTAATTGACCGTTTTTTTTTTTTTTTTTTTTTGACTGCTTCACAATCCAGGCACGAGCATTTTTTTTTTTTTTTTTTTTTTTTTTTTTTCTTCTTCTTCTCTATTAGAAGTTGCACTGTTCATTCATAAAGACACATTACTTCCCTCTTCTTTCATTTAACACCTTACCATGATCCGAATCGCATTGCTGGCTCGTGGACAGTCTCAGTCACAATTACAGGGACGCCGCTGCCTAACTCTATCCTACTGCTCCTTTCCTCCTCCTTCTTCTTCATTCTTTCCTTCTCTTAACCTTCCATCATTACAATGCAATCGTGCATTCTCAACTTCATACAAGTCATTTTCTTCTTCTTCTCCTTCTTCCAAAAGTACGGTACAGTCCAACAGACCATTTAGGCTTGCAGTGATTGGCAGTGGCCCTGGAGGATTTTATACGGCACACCGGGTCTTGAAGAATATTCCTGAAGCAAAAGTCGATATGTTTGAAGCCCTTCCAGTTCCTCATGGTCTTGTTCGATTTGGTGTTGCACCCGATCACCCTGAGGTCAAGGTAAACAAATGATTATGCTCCTTTAATTTAATGTTCTCGCACCATCATTCATTCATACAGACTATCCTGTGACAGATCGAATCCCTTTTGTATTTAACAGTTGCTGCACAATGCTTGCTTTTTGCTTTTTTCTTACTTTTTTTTTTTTTTTAAAATTTTTAAATTTTTAAAGAATGTGATGAGCACGTTTGATGAAGTAGCTCAGAACCCCAACTTTACATTTATTGGAAATACATCCGTGGGAACATTTATCAGCCCCTGTTCCAAGAAGGCGGATCTGGAGATCTCGGACCTTCGACCTCATTACGATGCTATCCTTCTGGCCTATGGCGCTCATGAAGATCGTCTCCTGGGGGTGCCTAATGAACAGTCTCTTAAAGGGGTCATGGCAGCTCGATCTTTTGTTGGATTTTATAACGGTCTTCCGAATGAACAACATTTAGAATCAGATCTGGATCTTTTAATATCTCGATCTGAAACTGCAGTCGTGCTCGGTCAAGGCAACGTGGCTTTGGATGTCGCTCGGATCCTTTTGACTCCGCTGGAAGACCTTAAAAAGACCGATCTAACTGACAAGATGATCAAAATTCTGGAAAAGAATCGGATCAAACATGTCTATGTGGTCGGCCGTCGTGGACCTCTCGAGGTCGCTTTCACATCAAAGGAGTTTAGAGAGATGTTGCATTTACCTGATACAACTTTCCATATGGATCAAGCTTTATTGACCTCAGAGTTGGAGCGAGCTGGGAAAACATTGGATCGACCTCGGAAGCGGTTGATGGGATTATTGGAAAAGGGAATCAAGGAATCCAAACCAAATCAACCCAAATCCTGGTCTCTTTTATTCCTGCGCAGTCCCCTGGGTTTCCAAGGGGATGAACATGGCCAGTTGACTTCGATTGAATTGGGTATCAATCGTTTAGAGGGAGAAGAGCATAATCGTAAAGCCGTACCAACGGGTGAAACAGAGACCTTGAAATGTGATTTGGCTTTCCGGAGCATTGGTTATAAGAGTTTGGGCATCCAAGGTGTACCCTTTGATAGTCGGAAAGGGATCATACCGAATGTTGACGGCAAAGTTGTGGATGCGGATCAAATTGTTGTAAGTGTAAAAAAAGAAAAAAGAATATTAGTTTGATTTTTTTTTTTTTTTTTTTTTTTTTTGATCAAATATCCATTTTTTTTTTTTTTTTTTTTTTTTTTTCCTAGGTCCCTGGTTTTTATGCGGCAGGCTGGCTCAAGCGTGGACCTATTGGAGTGATTGCTTCCACGATGGCAGATGCATATCAAACAGGGGACACTATTATTGCTGACTGGACTAGTGGCCAACCCATGCTGAACAACAATAGCAGCAGCAGCAATAACAACAACAACAACAACAATCAAAGTAACCCAGTGTTGGATCTACTCCGTTCTAAGGGTCACAAGACTGTCTCTTATGACGACTGGAAGAAGATTGAGCAAAAGGAGTTTGAATTAGGTGGCAAGGTTGGTAAGCCTAGAGAAAAGTTTTTGACAGTGGAGGAGATGCTCAAAGTGCTTGATTGAAAGAAAAAAAAAAAAAAAAAAAAAAAGCAAATCCATAGAGCTATAGACATATAAGAGCATAAGAATACAACAAAAATTGCATAGTAAAAAAAAACTTTATTCTAATGATTCGGCTGAGATAGTTCGGGAAGCGGCTTTGCGCAGTCGATTCATGACTGCAAGACCTTCATCCTCTTCACTGATCCCCTCAACGAAAATACAGTCCACATGTTGATCATCCAAGTAACGAAGCCCTCTAAACAACTCTCGTGCCACATCCTCTGGTTTTGATCCCTGACCCAACGGAAACTCAATAATCGTCGCTTCGTTCTCTGAAGTTGATCTTTTGGTTTCTAGACCATGGCTTTGTTGGTCCTCCTTATCCTTTCTGATGAGCATGCCAGCCTTCATTGCTGTCGTTGTTGGTGGTGATGGCAATGGTACTGTAAAAGACGTCCGCAGGATACCGAAACGTTTCTTGCCATGTTGCTTCAATCTCTCAATTTCCTTCATAATCAAGTTGTATTGTCCTGTTGTTGATTCTAATGACGAGGATGACAATGGTGGTAATGATGATATCGGTGATGACTGTGATGAAAAGTGTAATGATGAATGTGGAGATGATGACGATAGTGATGGTTGATGTGTTGTGTCAGACACCCGGTTTGATCTTGATCCATTCATTTCAGTGTCCTTGATTTGACCAAGAGGAAGAGAAGAGGGCCTGATATATTCCACCAGGACCACTTCAGCTTCTGGTGAATAATGTCGATACTTCATGCCTGGTGTCGTTGGAGCCTGCTCCATTGCTACGTCTGTAAAATGTTTCTTATAAACCTGGACACCTTCCATTTTTGAGACTTGTTTGATCTGCTCAAATGTTACCCCGCCAGGTCTCAAAATCGCTGGTGGGACTCTCAATCCATCTACAACAGTGGATTCGATTCCAAAGCTACATTGCCCTCCATCAATCACCATGGGTATTTTAGTCTGCAAGTCGTCCATCACATGAGAGGCCAAAGTAGGCGATGGCTTTCCTGAAGAATTAGCAGAAGGTGCTGCTAAGGGTCTATCACAGATCGTGATCAGCGCACGCGTGATCGGATGAGAAGGAAATCGAACCGCAACAGTGGCTTGACCACATGTGATTTCATTTGGGATCAAATTGGACCTTGGGAACAATAAAGTTAAAGGCCCCGGCCAATATGTTTGGATCAGATCTGAATACACTGCAGGGATCTCATTGTTTTTGAGGATAGATCGAAGCATTTTAAGAGAGGAGACATGGACAATCAGAGGATTATCCTGAGGTCGATTCTTGGCTTTGAAGATACGTTGTGCAGCCACTGAATCCAATGCGTTGGCTGCGAGACCATAAACGGTTTCTGTAGGCATTCCCACGACTTGACCCTCTCTAAGGAACTGAGCGGCTTGCTCAAGCACTTGACGGGTATGAGGTTGAGAGATCTCTGGAATGGGATCCTCAAGATCCTTTGAAAGGTATATGATGGTTGTAGGATCAATCGTTTCCAGAATAGTAACAAAGGATTCCTCTGCCTTTGATCCTGCCTCTGTCCCTGTCCCTATATCTACTCCTGTCCCTGCTACTGCCGCTACTATATCCACAGCTGATATCGCTGGACTACTATGGGTTTTATCGGGTAACATGTTGATAGGATTAAAAGCGGGAGAAGTGGCTGTGCGCCTGTAGGACAAGGTAGTATGAGAAGATCGAGTCAGGCTGCGAATGAACGACAGTCGCACTTGGTGGAGCATGCAATAGTTATACTTGAAGATAATTCTTTTCTTGTTGAACAGATTAGAGATTAGTAAATTGAATGACAAGGTGTCGCAGAAACTCATTCCTCTCATTTTAAACGGGCGCAAAAAAAAAAAAAAAAAAAAAAAAAAAGCTGAGCCACCAAAAGCTATGACACACAACAGATACAATGATTTACCGCAGCACAAATGATCAAAAGCATGAGCTGTACATTGGCGTATGACAGACGTGTAAAAAAAAAAAAAAAAAAAAAAAAAAAAAAATAGAAAAAAAAAAAAGAAAAGAAAAGAAAAGAAAAGAAAAGAAAAGGAAAAAAAAAATCTACAAGAGGAACCTCTAGAATGTCAAAATGGGGGAATAAAATTTAATTTTCGAAAGCCTGGACTTCCACCAAGTTGGGCGTCTTTGGCTTCACGTATGTGGGGATGATATGCAAGATCTTGGGCGACATGGCGAATCCACGCTGGCTAAGAGCCCGTTTCCACAATGGAGCATCCGTTTCATTGATACTGATCTTGATCCATTCGGTTCCAAACTCGGACACAAAGTCTGCCAAGTCGTTGCTTCGCTCTGATCCATCCCAACGCACATCTAGAACAATAGACATAGTCTTCAGGGTCGATTGACAGCGTCTCAGGATCAATCGTAGATCGTACAGCATATCTGCACTAAGACTTGAGCTCTTGATATCCACCGCTCGAAGAGCTAATTTCTCAACATGAAGAGCTACCTCAAAGTACTGCTTAAGAACCTCGCCTTCAATCCTAAGCTTTGATAGCTTTGTACCATAGAGCTTAAGAAGCGCTTCAGAGGCTTCCCGAGGCATATTAATCGTCATCAGCTGCAAATCCACCGTGTTTTCGTCCTGCAAGTCGGGGATGTACAGTTGATTTTTACCTCCATACAATCTCAATGATGTCAGACTACATGAGCCTTCCTCCGCCATAGCACTCTTAACGATCGTAAGCCACCACAAAAACTCCTGTGCTTGACACTGAATTGCAAGCTTGACTAGCTTAGGATTTCTACTAAGGATGTTCATCAAGAAGTGTGGATCTAGCTCCACTCTCAAAAGGAGATCCAGACGAAGGTGAAGCGAACGGAAGCATTCAATTTCTTTCAAGAATCGACTCGTCGTGTTGTTGATGATCAGATCGAATGTGACGGGGACTCCATTCTCAAATCGTGCCACCAATTTGTTGGATTCAAATCCGTCAATGACCAACTGTTCCAGTGAACAAGACTCATGAAGGTTAACCTTTTTGATTGCTGTGAACGCATCCTCCATGTCGAGACAACTCAAGCGCAGTTCTTTCAGGCGAGGACTGGACCCAATAAGCCCAGTTACTCTGGGACCTTCCTTCTTCCAGTTGATACGTTCACTCACTCTCAAAACACGCAGATTATTAGTTCGGATAGGAACAGTTACTTTGGAGAAAAATCCTGGATAGTCACTGAGAAGGAAAGACTGTAGCCTTGTCTTCATGATAATTTCCCAGAGAGGATCCGCTCTCTTGTTACGGTTCAGATAATCGGACGTTGATGTGGACGGTTTGCATGTCAGATCTAAGCAAGCAATATCCGATCTGCTAATGGCATCACGCAATGCTTTGACATCGCTCATGGAAACATCCCATTTGAGAGTAACTTTGAGATCCTGGATCAGTTTGCCTCGTTCCATGAGTTTATAAAACAAATTGGCGATAGTTGAGGACGAGAGAGCAACCTCCACTCGACCAAGGTGCTCATGATACTTGCCATCATTAACAGAAATGACCTGTGTCAGCTCCTTGATCGCCATCACCCCGTATGCCTCACGATAATGGTCTTCACATATCCATCGAGCCGTTCCATCCCTTGTCATGTATCTATAAAGGTCTCCCAGTAGTTGATTTGGGTCCATGATCTTCAAATAGAGTCCTAGTTGTTGCAAATCCGTGTTACTCAACAAGCCAAGCTCTCGAAGGAGTTGAGGCGATAACCGAGCATAGGCAGCATTTCCTTGAGAGAATTGAAGTGCTGGTCCATTGGGCAGGAGAGGTTCCTGTGAATGCATTGAGTTACGACTATAAGGAATATCATTTGAGTGAATGGAAGATGCACGGTCATTGAAACTGAATTCACTTTCAACCATCGAAAAACGTGAGGGCAAGGCGATCTCTCTCGAGATTTGAGGTGAGGTTGGATGACTGATAGTGCTGCCGCCGCCGTTGATGGAAATCTCGTGGGAATATTGAAATGATGGCCTCGGTGATGCAAAATTCGGGATAATGCCTGGTGCCAATGGTAGCTGTTCAAACATTCCTTTTGAAGACATACATTCCAGAAATTCCATTGCCATGTCCACCCCACTTTCAAAGGTATACGGACGATTACGTGTTGAAAATTTGTCGTCCTCGGGTTCCGAAGGGGTTAATGCTGGGACTGTGAATCCTGCGACTGCCACGCCGTACTTGATCATGTGCAAGAGCGTTAACAAATATGATCCATAATATTTGAAAAATTCCTCTGGGTCATCAATGTCATAGCCCTCATGTTTTGCCAAATGGATATGGTGGGGGATCTTGGTGCCCTGAATTGACTTTGTGTGTTCACCACATTCACATAAGAAATGTACTCGAAATTCATTATGCAAGATGTTGACAGAGTCCCATTGACCTCCATGTTTCGGAAGGATGATAAAAAGTCGTGGGATGGGATATTCCAATAGAGCATAGCTCTGAACAAGAATAGCCTGAACTCGAGTTTGAATAGCTGTCAACTTGTCGATTGCTTGTTGTTGTAACTCGAGCATGGACTGCTGCATTTCCATCATCTGTTGCTGTAAAGCCTGATTCCTCGACATCTCTCCCTCAAGGGTATAAAACTGTTCCCTAAAGTCGTCTTGATACATGCTGGCTAGATTAGTTCGTCCAAGTTGAATCGATTGCATAAAGTTTTCGTACAAGTAGACTGAAGATCTATATCGGTTCTTGGCTTCATCTGATATTGACCATGTCGACAATAAGGAATCTCGAGGGCTACGATCGTTTTCCTCGGCTGGTTCTAACGTGAAGGCAGCGATATAAGATCCATGTTTTGAAACTGAAGCTGAATGAGCACTGCGTGTAGATGGAGGCGGGGAAGGAAAATCATCGGGATTCTGAAGACTCGAAGCACGGGACAAGATGACCTGAATCACAGACTCTGGTTGGTACTCAATCCTCAGTGGTAACAATCTATAGTTGTAAGCCAAACGATTTTGCGTACAATTTTTTGAAGTTAGTACAACTGAAATTCTTGGCCTCATTCGAAGTATTCTTTTTTTTCTTTTTTCTTTTTTTCTTTTTTTCTTTTTTTTTTTTTACCTATTGCCATTTTCATCGACCATAAAACTGATGATACGCCTGCCACATTGGAGACGGGAGGCCAAAGGAAAGACATCTTTGATATCGTCCCACATCACAAAGGGTCTTCCTTGAGTGAGAGCCGTCCCTGGAATGACTCTGACCTCGAACGTCTCTGAGCCAGAAACGAATTCCTGGTACTCAAAACTTCCTCCTACAGTCATGGTTTAGGTTTGTTTGTGATATGTTATGGAAGAGATAAACAAATGGATGATAAGGTTGGGAAGGGGAAGAAGGAAGAAGAAAGAGCCAAGAAAAAAAAAAAAAAAAAAAAAAAAATGAAGAGGTGAGAATAGTAAAATGAATAAGAAAGGACGTCGAGAGAATGAAAGAGCAGGGATAGGAAGAGAGGGCGAGAGAGCAAGAGCGAGAGAGAGTGAAAAGAAAAGAGAGAGGAAATGGAGAGGGGGAGTTGTAGAATAGGAGGAAAAAAAAAAAAAAAAAAAAAAAAAAGTCCTGTGTGGATGGAAGGTGATGTGTCTGTGTGTAGAGAGGAGAAAAAAGATTTGAGAGCGAGAAACAGATTCTTGACAGACTAAACTGAGCACTGAAAAGATTAAACGCAAAAATACAAAAAATACAAAAAATACAAAACACAAAATACAAAAGTAACAGCATCCGATGACTTTTCCTCTCTTTTGGTTGGGCCAACTTTTTTGTTTTTTTCTTCCTTGCATCGTTAATCACCGCTACGCCAATGCATGTGGACAAGTCTGTTTTGTGTGGAACATTTGATCTTTTTTGTTGAACTGGGTTTTCTATTTCTTCTCCTTCCTGTCTTTCTTTACTTGCCTTTGCTCACAAACATATTCTTGCTTATCCACACACACACACGACATGAACAAAAATAACTGTGCTTCCTTCTTTTGAAATTGTGCAACCCAACATTTGTCCTTTGCTGTAACCTACTTTTTTTTTTTTTTTTTTTTTTTTTACTTTAACCTTCTATCCCACAGGTACCCATTACCTGGGTTTTTTCTCTGTTGTTGTTGTTGTCATCCCTATCCTTTTCTTCTTTCCCAGAGGTCTGAGCAAAGAGAATGTATGCATTGCCATTGTTTATCCTTTCGTACCCTTCAAAGAAAGCATCTTTCGGGGGAGTACAGTAGACATGCGCACGGATAGGGAGGGAAAAAAAGGGGAGTGTTGTAAGACATGTCTACTTTTTGAGGCGGGAAATTAATCAAGAACTCGTGGGGGTGCCCCTTATTTAAAACGATCATCATTTCTAATTGACTAAATGTTATCAGATAGTTTTTATTCAACAACATTTCCAAGCATCTATGAACTTTGAGAGTAGGTCAAATAAAAAGATAAAAGATAAAAAAAAAAAAAAAAAAAAAAAAAAAAAGAATCAGCTATGATTGCCACCCCCTATCGTTTTAAGAAAACTTTTGTGCAAACTGTCTAACTTTTTAGACTGACTCTGTGGAACAGCTCCATGTCTCTCTTCTGTTTTTGGGAGCCGTGACGAGGATGGCGAAAGTATTTTAAAGACATCATCAGGAACGAAAAAGCCTCGACGGCTGAAGGCCATCTTCCAAGCATCCACTGTCGGGGAGCTGACCATTATTTCGGTCCAGCATGGTCCAAACTCAACAATGAAATTGGCGAGCTCGGTATCAGCCTTGCTACCCTCCCATGCTGAGTAAACCACGATGGAGAGATGTGATAAGCTTGAGCGGCAGCATTCTATAATCGACTTTAGATCTCTCAGTATAAGTGGCGTGAGCAATGGACAAGCGATGTCTAGCCGGCTAAGAATTGACTTTGTATGCCGCATCGTCAAGCTCAATAACGATAAACTCTTGGAAGCGTCTCCCTCAACTCGGAATTTCGTCAACCTGGAGCCATAAACTCGTAATAATGAATTAAGAATATCCGACGGGACACCAGGCGACATCAGCTCCAACTTGACAGAGATTTTGTTTTGAATATTAGTGGCGTGGAGTAAATTTCGATTACAATACAGAGTAAGCGTATTGAGTTCACACCGCTTGCTCGTCGTAGCCGTCTCCTGAATGATCGTCAGCGACCTTAGGAAATCTGATACCGGACAGAAGATCATTAGTTTGTTAAGAATGGGGTTTCTACGCACAAGGCCTTCTACGAGGCTCGGATCCATCTCTGTAACTGTCAAGGGCCGTAAATGGAGAATCTGAAGGCCTTTGGCACCAAGTAGCAGAGGGCTGGATATATCTGAAGCTAATAAATCCATAAAGGTTGGCTCGCCATCACGAAATTTTGCGAGCATACCACTTGTGGCTCCATTATCGAGCGCAAGATGCTCGAGCGGACAAAATCCAGTGGTTGTCCTCCTGATCGCAGCATATGCATCATCCACGTTCGTACACCCAAGGTGAAGCTCATTAAGCCGAGGACATAGACGAAGAAAATCAACGACTCTACTGCCATCTTTTTTCCAATCTACACGCTCGGATATCCTAAGAACTCTGAGATGTGTTGTCGCCGCTGGAACGCTCACTCGGGAAAAAAATCCAACATACTCTGTCAATGTAAATGATTGGAGCCTTGGACTTTCTATTGTCTGCCATAGGGGGTCCGACCTTTTGTTGCGGTTCAGGATGTCTGAGGCGGCGTTGGATGCTGAGCATGCTAGTTCCAAGCAAACCACACGGGACTTTGATATGACATCCCGCAGCGACTTTAGATCACTCATGGAAACATCCCATGTCATCCTGACTTTTACTTCCTGTATAAATTTGCCTCGCTCGATTGCTTTGTAAAAATGTAGTGCAGCCCCAGGAGAAGCAAGAGTAACATCTATGCGTCCTAGATGGTCGTCAAACTCCCCAGAATGGACGTCCAGAATCTCCCTGATCTCCTTGATCGCACTAGCAGTATATCTGTCGTGATAGTGGTCCCGACAGACCCATTTGACATGTCCCTCCCTTGTTATGATACGATGGAGGTTTCCTACACGTCCATGAGCTTCTTTACCCTTCAAATATGCCCCTAGTTCCTTGAGATCTACCACTTGTGAATCATCCAACCCATCTTTTTGTTGCTGTTTCGTGGGTCCATTGGATATGATAGAGAAATATCCGTTAGCGGACAAATTTTCCAAGACCTCAATTGCATGGTTTACAAGAGGCTCAAGTTTTCGTGAAGGTTGTTGGGTCCTACTAGTTGGTTCTATACTCGCTTGAGGTGACAATGGTAGAGCTGTGAATCCTGCCACCGATATCCCATATTTCATCATATGTAAAAGACTAAGAATGTGAGCGCCATAATGCCGGAAAAACTCTGCTGGGTTCTCGATGTCGTATCCTTCATGCCGCACTAAATGAATGTGATGAGGAATCTTGCTGCCTTTGTGTGGGGTCGTGTGGTTGCCGCATTCGCAAAGGAAGTATAGCCGAAACGTTTCGCTGTGTGTGAGATCCTCAAATCTTTGCTGAGAGCCTACAAGGGTTGTACCACCAACACTACTACTTGAACTGCTTCCAATGGTGCTGCTATTGTTTGGCAATACGATGAACAACCTTGGAATACGAGAGCTTCGCCAGGTTCCATTTTGACTAAGGATCGTTTGAACCTGACTCCGGATATGAGCTAGGCGGTCAAGAGCACGCTGCTGCATTTGGAATATGGATTGCCTCATTTCATCTGTCTGTTGTTGTAGCTCACGGCGCTTGAGCATTTCTGCCTTCAGTAATTGGCGCTGTTCTATAGAATTCTTAGCACGCATATTTGCCTGGGGCATAGGGTTGCTTTGAATGGCGCGAGGATGATACTCGGAAGCAAAGGTCGAGACCTGAGACTCTGTAGTAGGTTCCGACGAGTAAGAGGATGTGGACATGTTGGAGTGGCTCCTGGTCTCGATGTCGCTCATGTGTGACTCGTCTGAGATATAATAGGGTGTTGCGGGAGTATGTGTGTCCAGTAGAGGATCTGGGAGACTGCTTCGATCAAAAATAATTTCAATGGTTGACCCAGGCTGATGTTCTATCCGAAGGGGTAATAGACTGCCATTTCAATTTGAAAACAAACGTCGCAAATGTGGTGTCAGTGTCAGGATAATTTTTTCTTTTGGTTTTTCATGGACACAAAGCTCCCCGACCTGTCAACTTTTACCTTTTGCCCTCAGCATCTGTCATAAAATCAAGTGTCTGTTTCTCACGCTGAAGATGGGCGGTTGGAGGAGCCTTTTGCTTGATATCATCCCATAAAACGAATGGTTTGCCCTCAGTTTCATCATCCCCCAGAATAACAGGGATCTCAAATGACTCTAAACCCCATTGAAACGTTTGTCGTTTAGAATTCATTGTAGTGGTTTGTGCGAGTAAAAAAAAAGAGAGGGAGAGAGAGGATGGCGGAGGAAGCACAGGACCAAGCGCTGGAGGACAAAATGTGATTGTTTATGTTGTTGAGGGGATCATCAAGAGAGCGAAAAGGGCAAAACAGAGTGACACGCCACATGTTTTTATAGAGTTGTCCAACATGTGCCGCCCTTTTGAATGTTTACCTTTCTTGATGCTCCCAATGCACTCTATTAAATATAAATATATATTTATTATACATCTCTTTTTTTGGTGCTGTTGTCGAATCAACCACTCATCCATGTAATAAGAGCATCTGGTGAAGTGGATATCTGCTCTCAAAGATGTATGGAGGGATTGAGCTGATCCGGTGCACAAACATGACATAAAAACATGAACCATCAACAATGTTTATCACAATCAGCCAGCAGCTCTCTCTTTCAATCTGCTCTGCTGTGCAACCTAAACTATTGAGAACAGGAAGTTCGTTTTGCTCACCAAAAGAAGAGAGAGACAGAAAGCGAAGATGTTGAAGTGGTTGGGCCGCTTTGCATTGTTTGAGATTGTTTACATGTACAGGCGGACATGAATTGGTTGTGAGACAAAAAGTGGGAACGAGGGATGCTTTGTGTTCTTTACCCTCGAACAAGTTTTTGGTGCCGTTCAGGTTATTTTGTAGGACCCTGTTTTATTTTTGAAACTTATTCCACTTTTTCTTATCTCTATCCATTTTAAATCTCAATCATCTCTCGATAAACCAAAAGTATAGTCTACATGTCGTCAGTTAATGCTGTTGTACGGCCCAAGTTCCCTTTTCTGGAGCACAGCAATGGCAACAACGGTAGCAGTAGCACGCATGCTCCACCATTACTCACAAGGACTGGTCGAGGTTGAAGATTGATGAGTTATGAGTTGTGATCATCATGCAATAAAATGAGCCGAGGTATACTGACATGAGTACAAAATTAGCCCGATCACTTTCAACCACCTTCGCACATTTGTATACCCATACTCTCGCGCCTTTTTCTTTATTGAACACAATCAACACATTTGACATCCAATGTGTCACACTTTCATTCAAATTTCAACAATATTCATGTGGTAACTGAAACAACATTGCTAATAAATAAATGGACAAAAAAAAAAAAAAATGTGCCTTGGCCCACTACTTTTTTCATTTTTCTCATTTCGAGGTCAAGACAGGCAAAACCATAAAAAAAAAAGGTAATGCATTAGTTGCATTAGTGGCACCAATGTGAGCCCATAAAAAAAATTGTCTGCTAAAAAGTTATCGAGACGCCAATGTGTGAAGCAATCTAACATTTAGGCTTAATCAAATTCGAACACTAGTCGTTGAGTTGGCCAATGGCATTTATGATAGATATAAAGCGAATAAATTTTATCCTCCCAGCATTTAGGTAGAAAAAAAATGAATAGCTTTTCATCCGTCTTGATGATGGAGGTACGTTAGTTGTTTCATGCAGCAAAGATTTTTTTTTTTTTTTTCCCCTTCCTGCATAGTCAGTTTGTCAAGTAAGAATTCATATTCTTCAGGCACACAGCCACCTCCTGTCATGCTGCTGTCCATCTATCGCCGGTCATTAAACTATTAACACGACTTTGAGGTTCTTAATGGTTATCTAGGCTACCGATCTTCTATTGTCACGGGTCAAAGAAGGCAGTACTAGCGTTAACCATCGGTGCATTCTTAATCACCGAATTTGTATCAAAGAACCCAACCAGGTTTTGCACGGTTTATTTTTTTATGCAAATGAGGTTATTTGCCCTCAAAACGTGTCTCATCCTTTATTTATTTGAAAAAATTCTTTCTTTCTTTATTCCATTCATGATTGTATATTGTTCAACTTCTTCATTAGGCCCACTGTCCATTCATTTGCTATTTTGAGTTCAAGCGTCGCCAGTAGGCTGGTTACAGCCTCGTTCATTATTAATTGATAAACACAGGAAATCGTACCTTGTTATTATGAAGATGATTGCCTGCATATGTCGGGTAGATCTGGTGGGGGAAAAATTAGTTATGAGGTATAACGGCAATATTAGAGGCATTCATTATTCGCCTGATGGAATTTGCACTGCTTCAATTGCGATTAATAAGGCATATTGATGGAATATGCAATCAGAGAAGTCATCCATACTTTTGTAGGGTTTCCTGGCATAATCATGGATCTAAATTCACCAAATTGTGAACAAGATGGTCGCGTAACAGAGTTGGAACAGAACAGTGTGATTTACTGTGCCTAAGCAACACTCTACCAAAAATACTCTGAACTAAACCATTTGAAGTGTCCAAACTGCAATTGGTTTTTCGTTGTTCCTATTGGTAACCATGTTGATTTTCAACGGCAGACGAGCCGTGTTGAGGATGGGACTGACCGTATGGAACAATATGTACTGAGGAATAACCTGAACGCGGCATTTACTGGAAAATATCCTCGGGAAGACGACGGACAATGCGAATTGAGATGATCGGATTGGAACTGTACAAGCAACAGCAAAAGTATCTGATAGATCGATTAAAAGGCAACCAGTTTAAATACAGAAGATGCAACGAAGGCATTTTTATACATCTCATTTTATACAGATCGCCCGACGACTAAAGGGATCAATAAACAACATAGCATTGGAGATTAAGGATTGGAAGGATACTTATTGATGATTAATTATAATAAAAAAGTGAATAGCTTTACACGCGTCTTTTGTATCAACTGCACTACAACCAGAATTAGGTCTGATAAAGTTGCTGTTTCACGAGACATGAAAAGACATGGCAATCTTACATGCGTGCATGCAAGCTCATTCTCATCACAATCCCCATTGCATTACTTTTTCTAGGTTCAAATCTCTGAATTATATATATAAGGGACATGCAAACACCCCTAGAGCTCACAAAAAAAACAGTATCCCACTCACCATTAACAAAGAATCCTTTTACACGATTTTTCTTTCAAGGACGTGGGTAGAACACCATCTAAGGGCAAAAAGAAAACAATAATCCATGTTTGGTACCCCATCACGAAGCGCACTCTTGCCAGCACAGGCTCTGAGGCTTTTCGATTTCTACATGAAGGGTGCTCGCACCATAGACGACGACAACAGCATAGTGATGGAGCATGACATTGCACCAAGGTATTGTTTCAGCCTACTGTGAGCTTGCTCGCTTATTTGAACAGCTGGGTCATTTAGATGAAGCCCGAAAACGCAGCAAGAAAGCTGAGACATTGGGATATATCCAAGAGAGCAGCAACAATGACAGCAGCAGAAGATCGAATAAAGTGTTTAAAGCAGTATCATCACAGACCATTGCAACTATCTCAAAGGACATATTCAGTCACAATGAGCCTCCAATAATCATCAGACACAGTCTACCAGATGCTGGTACTCATCTGAATGATATCTACCAGCTTGTGTACTGTCTTGGTCTGCTTCCTACTGCTCCTATCCCAGCAAATGATCTCACTGACCACGAAAATGAATGGCGCCAAGCCATATTAAACCATCAAGATGAGTATGAGCGACCCCATAAACTGGCGTCGGATGTAATTGAAATGTTCATCAGTGAAGAGATCAAGACCGAGGCAAGTATCGCTGAGGTTGTATCGCTCGCTCCAGTTCTCGATCCACCCCAGTTCAGAACACTGCTCGTGACTCTGGCCAATGGGATCAGTCAGAACATCATTTGTTGGAAGGATTGGCTCAGTTGGTGCAGCATGCTCCTCCTGGATATCTCGACTCGGATGACCTTGTTTTAGTCCTTAACATCCTCAGTTCCCGTTTACAAGACACGCATGGCTATTTCGAAGACCATCTCTATCGCCTCTCTGTTACAGTCTCACGTGTCCTCGATTCCGTGGTCAGTAATCAAATCAAGGGCCTGAAGCGACAGCAACTCCATGAGCCACTTGGAGCATACATCAAGGGATTGAGAGATAGCACAGATCCTCAACTAGTCTACCGAGCTGCTTATGCTTTCCAAGCCTTGCAGTATATCCCAGATGATGAATCAACAATGCAAGCCATGCTTCGACGGACATCAGCAGTGCTCCAAGGAGTGTTTGGAGTAGTGGGTGCTGTCAAAGGCTTAGATCTGAATGCCTTCATGGATGAGATAAGCAACATCAGGGAGGACACGTCAACGTGGCTCGAGTTGATGAGCGGCCAAACTATACTATAGTACCATAGTTAATTAATCTGTAGAAAAGATCTTGTTTCGACAATGCTAGTAGAGTAATGTTTCATTGACGAAGTGCAGGATTTGTGCATGTACTCTTCCTAGGTATTATTGTTCTCATTTCAGTCTATTGTCCTGGCAACCTACCCATAACCATGCATAGAGATTATTCTCTTTCTAGAAACCCTTCTTTCCCTTCCCGAAAACAGCTACAAGCAAGCAGACTGCTGAAGGAAAAAAAGAATAAACAAAAAAAAATATAAAAAAAACTATATATTTACATACACACTCTTTTTACTGCTTTGCAAAGGAGAAAGGATCCAAAAGGTGTTTGAACCTGCAGTGAAACAATTGTATAAAACGACAATGACAAATAAAAAGTTCCTAGCGTCAGCGAGACGCTGGAAGAGTTGTTAAGAATATCTCTCAAAGAGGGGAACAGAGCATATGGTCCTGTATCATGTACTGTACATGTACATGTATGCATCCATGCTTATTCTTCTTTTCTCTCTTTTCCCCTTCCTCACAACGTCACTTTTTTTTTTTTTACCTATGATCGAATCTTTGGAGTAAGGGACACACATTCACCTCTGGAACTTACAAAAAACATTGATTCACATACTAACAAAAGTATTGTGAATTAAACCCCACTTCTATATCCAAAGTTATTAGATTACAATCCAGAGGAGAAAAAGAAGCAATAAACCATGTTTGGCTCCATGAATATTCCTTCACGAAGCGTACTTACGCCAGCACAGGCTCTGAGACTCTTCGATTTCTACATGCAAGGTGCTCGCACTATAGACGACGATAACGACATACTGATGGAACTATGCCTCGATGCAGATTCTGTACTGTCTCGAATCCAGAAGCCTGTGAGAAAGCCCCTTGCATCAATGACTTCAGTCTCTTCAGCTTCTGGTGAAGACATGGCATTGCGCCAAGGTATTGCCTCAGCCTACTGTGAGCTTGCCCGCCTATTTGAACATCTGGGTCGCTCAAATGATGCTCAAAAACGTCACAAAAAAGCAGAGAAATGGGGTTACATCCAAGGAAACAACAGCAACATCAGCAAACAAGCAATCAGCGAAGTTAGGAGCAGCAGATCGAATAGAATAGTGAAAGCAGCACCAGCACAGACCATTGCAACTATTTCAAAGGCCATATTCAATCACAATGAGCCTCCAACAGCCATCAAGTACAGCTTACCGGATGCTGGTACTCAGCTGAATGACACCCACCAGCTTGTGTATTGTTTATCTCTGTTATCACTTACTCCTATCCAAACAAATAATCTCAATGACCACGAGAAGGCGTGGCGCCAAGCTATATCGAACGATCAAGATGAACATGAGCGACTGTGTAAACTGGCATCAGATGTGATTGAGTTGTTCATCAATGATGACATCAAAGCCGAGGCATCTATTGCCGAGGTTGTGGCTCTCGCTCCAGTCCTTGATCAAGTGCAATTCAGAACACTACTCATGGCTTTGATCAATGGGATCAGCCAGAACATTATGCTGGAGATCCATTTGTTAGAGGGGTTGGCTCGGTTGCTGCAGCGTGCTCCTCTTGGATATCTCGGCTCAGATGACCTTGTTTCAATCCTCAACACCCTCAGTCTCCGATTACAAGGCACGCATAGCCAATCTACCAGCCATCTCTATTGTCTGTCAGTTACAGTCTCACATGTCCTCGATGCCATGGTCAACAACCAAGTCAAAGGCCTGAAGCGAGAGCAACTCCATGAACCACTTGCTGCATACCTCCAGGGACTAAAAGACAGCTCACATCCTCAACTAGTCTACCAAGCTGCTTATGTCTTCCAAGCCTTGCAATATATACCTGACGACGAATCAGCAATGCAAGCCATGCTTCGACGGACATCAGCAGTACTCCGAGGAGTGTTTGGAATAGTGAGTGCAGCCAAAGGCTTGGATCTAAGTGCCTTCATGAATGAGATAACCAACATCCAGAGAGGACTTTCTTCTGTGACAGATGCTATTGACATGAGCTTAGGAGTATATGGAAATGTAGCATCACTATATGAGAGTGGGCCGACATTCAGACAGTATATGGAAGAAGGACTCAGCTTTAGTCGCAAGTCAGCATGGTATCCAGCACTCCATGCAGCTGATACACTACTCCAGAGGGGCGAGTTCACCAAGTTTAAGACTCTTGTGTGTGAAGCACCCTGTCGAAATGATGCAGCATTCCAATGGGGACTATGTCAGAGACTGGGACAGGTTGCAGCAGATACACAGTGGACCATTGATACTCGACAGGATGCCATCACACTCCTAGGAGAGATCTACAAGAATGACCAAGAGTGGGGTAACCATGCACATATCAAGCAGTGGGTCATAAGTATCCTTAGAGAGTTATCCTCATTATCACCGGATGGTCTACAAGGTGCATATTTTTTTTCTTTTTTTCTGTGGGTATGTTTGGGTGTTGGCAGCGCTCAGTAAACGCTAATTTATCTACTCACTCTATCCTTCTCTTTTCAACTGCAGGCACTCTCTTGAATGAACTAGAGAAATATGGAGACCTCAAGAAACAAGAACTATATAGGAAGTGTCTTCAAGGGCCAATGACCCAGCATCCCTTCACCATCACACATCCCCCATCTACATCCTCATATTTGCTTGACCGTGCACAAAATAGACCTAATGTTGAGGACAGTCTACGGCAACTAAAGAGTCGGCGGATGGAGGTTGGAAACAACCAAGGATTCTACATCCAACAGTATGCAAAAGCAAGTCCTCAAGCAAGCGATGACAAGCTGTTCTTGCTGATGGACAAGGTGAAAGAGTTCCTGGATAGCGATCAGAAAGTGCTACTTGTCCAAGGAGATTCAGGAGCAGGCAAGTCCACATTCAATCGCACTCTGGAGCGCACACTCTGGGAGACATACCAGAATAGACATGGTCGGATCCCACTGTTTATCAACCTCCCAGCCATCGACAAGCCAGAGAAGGATCTGGTTGCAAAGCAACTGCGACACTACGACTTTACAGACTCACAGATCAAGGAGCTGAAGAAGAGTCGGTCATTTATCCTGATCTGCGATGGATATGATGAGAGCATGCAGACCACCAATCTGTATGTCTTCAATCAACTGAATAAGCCTGGAGAGTGGATGGCTCAGATGGTGATTAGCTGTCGCAGTGAGTACCTTGGATTAGACTATCGAGATCGGTTCCAGCCTATGGACCGCAATCACCAAGCAGATGCTGGATTGTTTGAAGAGGCTGTGATCATGCCATTCTCTGAGACACAGATCGATGACTATATCGAACAATATGTTGATGCCATGGACCCACTGTGGCATGTGGAGGACTACCGACGTGCACTCAAACAGATCCCTAGTCTACAAGGCCTTGTGAAGAACCCATTCATTCTATCGATGTCGCTTGAAGTACTCCCGCGAATGGTAGATCCGGATCAAGGGCCCTCCAACACCAAGGTCAAACGCGTGACACTGTATGACCAGTTCGTTGAGCAGTGGCTCGAACGAGGCAAGAAGCGACTAAACGATGCATTAGGACTGGAAGACAGAAGAATGTACCACAAACTATTGGATGAAGGGTTTGCACAGAATGGGATCAGATATCTCACCGAGCTAGCCATAGCAATCTACAAACATCAAGATGGCAACCCGGTAGTTGACTACTCACCATCCAAGGATAAGGGTACGTGGAAGGAAGCGTACTTCAGCAAAGAGAATGGAAGGAACCTTCTACGCGAGGCTTCACCACTTACTCGTACAGGCAACCAGCATCGGTTTATGCATCGCTCACTCCTAGAGTACAGCCTAGTGCGAGCGATCTTTGAGCCACAACCAGCAACGAGTGCTTCAGCAAAGGATAAAGGAAAAGCGGCAACCTCGACTTCACGCCGACAAAGTATTAGTTCAGTGTATAGTTTCGAAGGCATAGATACCAATGAGGTGGAGCAAGGGGTTGACTCAACCAAAGTCGATGAGACATCACCTTTAGTATGGAGAAGCCTTGTAGATGAGCTATCGATCATTCAGTTTCTGGAGGACCGTGTTCGCCTTGAACCAGTGTTCAAAAAACAGCTATATACATATGTGGAACTCTCGAAGGGCGACAGCAAGTGGCGGATAGCGGCAGCCAATGCGATGACAATTTTGGTCCGGGCAGGTGAGTCGTTCATCAAAGCGGACTTGCAAGGTATCCAAATCCCAGGAGCAGACCTCAGCTACGGTATGTTTGAGTTCGCTCAGTTACAAAGAGCAGATTTAAGAAAGGTCAACTTACAGAATTGTTGGCTCCGTGAAGCAAACTTGAGCGGAGCAAAGATGGCAGGTGTTCAGTTTGGAGAATGGCCACTTCTCGAAGAAAGCGGCAGGGTATTGAGAGGGTCATATTCTCCTGATGGCAGAACACTTGCTGCAATTATCGATAATGGGCCAGGCGGCAGCGCAATTGTCGTATATAATACATCAACATGGAAGAAGCTTTTGGTTCTGGAGGGCCGTGAGGTCGGCGACAGGCTTATATACTCACCAGACAGTCGACATGCCGCCTCCTGGAGCCACCTTAAAGATGCTGTGTCTATATGGGATACAAAATCAAGAGCATTGGTTCACAGATTAATGACCTATGCAGACTATGTCTATTGTGTAGTGTACTCTCCAAGCGGGAACAGTCTTGCCTCAGCAAGCAGTGATGGGTCAGTGCGAGTGTGGGACACCCAATCAGGCATACTCAAATACATGTTAAAGGGCCATACTGGTGCTGTGAGAAGTATGGCATATTCGGCCAGTGGGCTCCAGATTGCAACTGGCGGCGATGACAAGATACTACGGCTGTGGGATGCGGTGTCAGGACAACAGACACTGATATTGGAAGGCCATGAGTCAATGATTGAGCAAATTCTGTATTCACCTAATGGCCGAGAAATCATATCTCGTTGCTATAAGGATTGTTGCCTATACGTGTGGGATGTCGTATCTCGTCAAAAGAAATTTCTCTTGAGTCATAGCCACGAGGTCAGAGGTATCCATTTATCACCTGACGGAAAATTCGCTGCTTCGTTCGCCAGGATGACAGCGTTTCAATGGAATATACAAATAGGAAAGCGCATTCATACTCTTGAAGGACACTCTGCTAGTATCATGGACCTGAAATATTCGCCAAATGGAGAACAACTGGCAACCTACAGTAGGGACAGAACAATACGGCTTTGGGATGCAAGGTCTGGGCAACTCATAAATACCTTCTATGGCCACTCTGATTTTATAAACTGTGTAGCATATTCACCAAACAGCTACCAAGTTGCATCCTTCAGCGGAGACAAAACAATACGCCTTTGGGATACTCGATTACAGCAATCTTACCACGGCTCACAGAGCCATCTGAATCCTGTCTACCGTGTTATTATTTCGCCGTGTGGACAGCAGATAGCCTCAAGTAGTAGTGATGGAACAGTACGTATATGGGATACATGGACAGGACAGCTCATTCATGTTTTGCAAAGCTACGGTGGATACACAACCGAGATGAAGTATTCATCTGATGGTCAGTTGCTTGTCTCTTGCCATTATCCTTATTCCCACGCAACTCCGTGTGTCTACCTTTGGGATGCTCGAACAGGGCAAGCCGTTCATACCTTGGAGGCACAAGGCGAACAAGGCGATAACATCTGGACATTTGATATCTCACCCATTGGCCACCAAATTGCCTGTGGTCATATATCTGGACAGGTCACTGTATGGGATGCACGAACTGGGGAGCTCAATCACACTCTACGGGGGCATAATGCAACTGTAAGGTGTGTAGCATTCTCGCCCGATGGTCACTACATTGCTTCCTATGATGGGAATGGCACCCTCAGAGTCTGGTCAGCCCAGTCAGGAGACCTTCAATATGAAATAAAGGATGAGACAAGAGTCGGCTATTATTTCGGATACACGCCTGATAGTCGAAAGATAGTGATATATCGTGGCCACAACTCTGATGGCCTTCAAGTACGGGACGCAGGAACGGGCGGGCTTCGCTACATAACTCAATTTGGGCAGTATGGAGGAGGAGGAGGGCCATTCTCACCATGTAGTCGATGGATGACTGACGTGTGTCCAGATTGGCGAGTTAATATGATAGATATGGAATCGGGAGCAGTATCGCATGCACTCTTTGGGCACACCGAGAAGATCACTGAGATAGCCTATTCGTCTGATGGAAAGTACATTGCCTCGGGTAGTGAAGACATGACAGTGCGAGTATGGGATCCGGAGACAGGTCAATGTCTGGTTAAAATCCTATCTGAAGGCGGATATGTTAAAACACTTGTATGGGCTGCCGCTGAAGAAGGCTATTACTTACTGGTCACAGGATGTACAGATGGCTCTCTTAAGATGTGGCAGATTGTGAAGGGGAACGATCAGTATCAGTACCGCTTGAAATGGAGCACTAGACAAACGACTCTTAATGCTCGCAACATGCGTATTCAAGATGTAAGTGGGTTGGGTGAAGTCAACAGGAAGCTCCTGGAGCAACGAGGAGCTATGGGCGAGCAATCCCTTTCTTTGATCGTACAGGAAGCATATAAACAGATTGCAGTGGCTCCATCTAAGCCATCCAACCTTGAAGCTCCTTCTAGTCAAGTGAGTTATCATCAAGACCCAGTAGAAGCAGCTTCAGAGACAATGACTTCGAGAGAAGGGTTACCGTTGACAACGGTAGCATCAAGTAGATCGATCAAAGACTATCAGTTCAAGTACAGTGTGTGCAACGAATGCAACTTCGCACATGTCATTTTATGCAGACCTCGCGATGACTAAAGGGATCAGTAAACAACATGGCACTGAAGTTTATGAATTGGAAGGATATTTATTGATTAATCATCATATAAAAATCGAATAGCTTTGTACATGTCTTTTGCATGGATGACTTGACACGTTAAGTTTGATATTGCGTGATATCAACCATTGCTTTTTTATTCAATACTTCAACTAATGAATGACTTTAATAGGAAAGAAAAGAATAGATTGAGCTCCTCCAATTTAGACCGACATACTCCATACAGTGTATCGTACTGATGTACTGAACATATGAACTTGAAGTTTTTTTCACTTAAACATCGGTAAAAAAAAAAAAAAAAAAAAAAAGTAAAAACTTATCGATTTTTACTGAAAAAACCAGTACATCAGAACGATAGACTGCCCCCATAGGCGATATTTCGCCCAAAACTTTTCCACGTGACTATTGTCCAATTGTATTGATCACATGACAAAGTCGTTTTTTCTCCTTTTTTTGTTGCATTCAAGGAACTTCATCACTCTTTCTTTGCATCCTTTCGGCTTTGCATCGCCATACACATTCGAAGTATTGACGAAACACAGCAGCATTGGATATGACCTCCTTTTACGACGAAATCGAGATCGAGGCATGTTTCTCTCTCTCCTCTCAATTTTTTTTTTGTGCATTTAATTTCCCTGTTTACAATCAAAATTTATTTCGCAGCATTCATGCAACATGAATTCACCTCAAACCCAAATCAACTTTTTCACTTCTTTATACATCCTCATTATTATTATTATTATTAAGAATAGTTACTTATTTTTACCCTTTTGTATTTTATTTTTCATTTTTATAGGATTTTGAGTATGATGAGGATGAAGACATCTACTTTTATCCTTGTCCATGTGGAGACCGTTTCCAGATCACAAAGGAGGAGCTTCAGGACGGTGAGGATATTGCAAGATGTCCGAGCTGCTCGCTCCTGATTCGGGTCATCTACGATCCAGATGATTTCGCAGGCGAGGATGATGAAGAGAGTACGTTTATTCTGACCAAAGCAACAGATACACTCCCAGAGCCAGTTGCTGCTTAAAAAAAGTTTCTTCTCTTCCCTCCTCTCTTCTCCTCTCTTCCTTTTCTCTAGTATATTAATATAGTAATGCAAAAAAAAAAAAAAAAAGAAAGGAATAGTAGCCATCTTATCCTTCAATAGCATACTCAAATCATCAGCATATCAAGCAATAAAAAAAAACGTTTAAATTCCAATCTTGATTTGTGCTTTGCCCAAACGCAGCCTCCTTCCGCAGCCAGTTAAAAAAAAAAAAAAAAAATGTTGTGGCTTCGTTGGATCACAGAAACAGTCCAATCCTGCTCCACGTCTCTTGAACAAGGGGGACATTGCATGTAAACTCTTTCCTTCTCAGTCGGCCGACATTATAAAATCATGGACATTGACAGCATTTTCAAGGTATTAGAAAAAGAAAAGCTCGGGAATTTACCAGATTTGAAATAATTCTCGTCTTCATCGTTACCAACATCACCATCGTTGCTCGAATCCAAAAATAATAAAAGGTTGAAAAGTGATGGAACCTAAGAAATAAAAAAAAAAAAATTCACAACAAGGAGATTAATCTCTATCTGCTTTAATAGACACCGACAGCGCCTGCCAGTAAAGCTGGAACAAAGCGTAAACTTCTGTCTCCTGAGGAGCTATATCGAAAGAATGCGCGCCATGCCAGTTATGAGGAGCTTACAGGACGAAGTTTTGAAGTACCTGACAATGGTGAAGGATCATCATCATCGAAAAGACGTACTACTGTCTCTATAGAGGATGAAGATGAAGGGAGAGGTGAATCAATGGCTAAATATGAGGGAGTTGCAAATCCCGAAGAAGAAGATGAAGACGGACGATTCTTTGGTGATGGACTGACAAGGGATCAAAAGGATATTTTGGACTATGTGGATGAAATCGATCCTGAAGAGGTAAATAAGGATAACGATAATGATAATAATAATAATAATAATAATAATAAAAAGTCTTTAAAAAGAGATCGAAAAAGAAAAAAAATGAGGAAATAACTTTTAATTAATTGCCCTAATATGTTAATACTTTATTCTGCGGTTTCTTGTATTTAAATTTGTAGGAAAAATTTGATCTCTCGTCAGTGCGCAAAATGATTCTCAAGTTTGAAAAGGCGATCAGCAAAAACCAGGAAATGCGTGTAAAATACCCAGATGATCCAACCAAGTAAGTCTTTTTTTAAAAAAAAAAAAAAAAAAAAAAAAAAAGGAGTTACCCCCATGAGATATTTTTTTTCCCCTATTGTAAGATAATACCTAATGTAGTATTTGTATCTTCCTAGATTTATGGAGTCAGAAACGGACCTTGATGAGGAAATTAAACGTCTTATGGCCATGACACAAGCTCCTCATTACTACCCTGTTCTAATCGAACTGGGCACTACATCATCTATTCTCTCACTTCTTTCTCATGAAAACCCGGATATTTCAATTGACACGATTGAACTTCTTAAGGAACTAACGGATGAAGAAGTGTTGAACGTAGAACAAGAACAGGATCAAGAAGAGGATGAAGGCGAAAGAGGGATGAAGCTCTTTGTGGACCATTTAGTTGACCAAGGATTATTGGATCTGTTGGTTCAGAATTTAAATCGACTGGATGAAGAAGAAACAAATGACCGACAGGGTGTTTTCAACATATTGGCAATTTTTGAAAATTTGACATCAATCGATCCTTCCATGTCGGATAAAATCGTAGCCAAGAGTCAACTCCTACCTTGGATTATCAATCGATTGAAAGTCAAAGCATTCGATTCAAATAAGCAATATTGTAGCGAGCTCTTGGCGATCCTATTGCAAAATAGCTCAGGTAAAAAATCTAAATTGCCTTTTTTGTTTTTCCTTGCGACCGAGGACAATTAACGATGATACTAAAAATATATACCTCGTTATTCCAAAATCATATCTGCGCTATTATCGTATGGAATCGACCCTATTTTAAATTTTTACAGAAAACAGAATGGCTCTTGGAAAGCAAGGTGGTATTGACGACTTACTGCAGTTACTGGCAGTGTATAAGCGCAAGGATCCAAAGGACCCTGATGAAATCGAAATGATGGAGAACTTATTTGACGGATTATGTTCTGCTCTGGCGGAGAAAGAGAATAAGAGATTGTTTTTGGAAGGTGAAGGGATTGAACTGATGGTGATCATGATCAAGGAGAAAAAGATGGCCCGTATCAAGGCAGTTAAGGTATTGGACTATGCCATGTCGACTAAATCAGGCACAGCCAATTGTTTACGTTTTGTTGAGATTATGGGCCTCAAGACTTTGTTCTCCATCTTTTCACGAAAGGTAAAAAAAAAAAAATGGGAATTGCATTAGTCAAGCTTTTTTTTTTTTTTTTTTTCCTTTTGGCTGAAAATTGCTTTCTTTTAACATTAAACAGGGTGTAGACAAGCTCAAGAAAGCCTATAAATCTTTCTCAGAAGTTGAAGAAGAGGAGCATATTATTGGCATCATGGCATCACTGGTCCGTAACCTACCATTGGAATCAGGACACAGACTGCGAGTGGTTCGTAAATTTGTGGAGGACGACTATGCTAAATTGGAACGACTCTTGGATTTGCGGGAGGGCTATGAAGCCCGGTTGAAAGCATTGGATGAAAAGATTGAACAGGAGAACAAGGAACAAGAGCTTGATGAAGAAGGGATTGCAGAGATGGAACCTCTCCGAGCGCTGGAACGTCTCGATGCAGGACTGTATATGATGCAATTGATCGATTTAATCTTGGCACATTTGTGTGCAGAGAACTTGGACCTAGACGAAGAGACTGAAGCCAAGAAGGAAGGTGATGAAAGCGAAATTAAGATCAGGATTAGAACACTTTTGAACAGGAGAGGTCAATCTTTGGATGATATTAGGCAGAACTTGCAAGGTAAAAAAAAAAAAAAAAAAAAAAAAAAAAAGTGGTTAAAAGCCTGCGTTAACGAATTTACTAATTTCTAGCCTTTATATTTATAATAATTGATAATAGCATATCTGGATGGCCTTGAAGTCAACACAGCCCTAGCAGAGGGAGCACGGACTAAACTCTTATCTCAATCTGGCTCAGGACCTTTGAACGAATCCAATAACAATGAAGCATCATCGGAAGTAGAGGAAGGAGAGGTCACTGCGATCAGCACAGACACAGAACTTACACAAGAGGAGGAGTTGGCGCTCGAGGCATTGGAGGCAAAAGAGTTTGTGCAGTATGTTTTGAATCTCTTAGAATAAACTATGCTTTGTCCCTTCATAAACAAATGCAATTCATATTCCATAATCCATCTTTCATGTAATAATCAATTAATCTTTGTGCGTCAAAGCGTACATACTCCCAAGCCACTGGTTGCTTACTTACAAAGACCATCCATTGCCTTTCCAAACACCATTCTCCTTCCTTCATTCTTGAAAGACATTTCCTCATCGTTTCAACAAGACATCAAGACAGGATAGAGTCCATTTTTTTCTCTTTTTATATCGACAATGTTACCATGGCGTCCGCTCGGGATGCTGGCCTGTGGTCTTACAGTCATATTCCTGTTTATCATTTTACATGGAAATGGCTATGATTTTCCTGTGGTGATTGCGAGATGTTCGGACGAAATCGATTATT
Source organism: Lobosporangium transversale (assembly GCF_002105155.1). Classification (NCBI taxonomy): domain Eukaryota; kingdom Fungi; phylum Mortierellomycota; class Mortierellomycetes; order Mortierellales; family Mortierellaceae; genus Lobosporangium; species Lobosporangium transversale. The sequence continues at coordinate 201,589 of NW_019029039.1, read as the reverse complement.
GGACTCTCCCTGATAAGACATATCTGGAAATATCGGGTGTTCATGATTTCACTCAAGATGTAGCGTCAGCAGCAGTAACCAATACAAAGGAAGAAAGCAAACACTTTTTGAAAAGAAACAAACCAGCGTTCATGAACCAATGGCATCTAGGATCAAAATCAACAACGCAACAGGAGAAGGCTGACAAAAGTCCCAACAACGAAAAGATGAAAAGAGGAGCAGCAGCGGGGAAAGAAGGAGAAAAAGACGATGAGGAACAATGGATTTGGATGACGAATATTTGGCATGAGATAAGCGAATGTGGACCAGGTTGGTTTTTGTTGATCAGCGATCAGATGACAAGCAGGCTTTTTTTTTCTATTTTTTACTTAAAGTGTTGCTGTGACGTTGCTCTGGCATTAGGCTACCTTCGACAATACAGGAGAAGACTGAGTGATGCACTAAAGAGCGACAAGTCAGCGCGTAAGAACTGTTCCTTTTTTATGTATTTCACTAGATCATTAGTTTTAGAAGAGAAGAGGCGCTTGAAGGACGGATACGAATTAAGCTCCTTTTTTTTTTTTTTTTTTTTTTTTTTTTTTTTTAATTTCTTGACAGCGTGGGAGCTGATGTATGCACACAGATTTCCAGGACCGATCATCCATTCATCATTGTCAAGGCGCCCTCTTCCAAAAGAAGCAGACTCTAAAAGGGACCGAGAATCTATTCGTTTGGCAGTTGTCTACAAACTCGTTGAAGAGGAACGTGTCACATATCATAGTCGCGTCTACCATTTCGGGACATTTCAGAGAAACGGTCCAGAACTGAAAGAAGGTAAAAAACATATATATTCATAAATCCTTAATGGATCATCTTTCTCAATCATCTGCAGACACACCTTTTTATATATAATTTTTATTTTCTTCAATATTAGAGTGTCAAATAAGTGTCAAAGAAACGTGTCATGTCCATGTACCCTTTTTAAGCTTTGACTATATTCTTCCTGGATCGACACCCATTAAGGACTTTAGTCTTGAACATGACACTTTCTTATATTCGAGGTAAGAGTGGAAAGCGGTATGGGAAATGACATAAAGTGCACGGACGATTTTTTCTTATTTCCTTTGCTGAGAGGTGCCTGTGCACACACATGGCGATATTCATGTGAATACCAAATAACGCTTCGTTTCAAATAGATTGGGCGACACGGTCTTGTTTCGATCACTTAAACTGCCACAACTCAAACCTGATGTGACCTCGCCAAGCAATCCATATTCACTTTTATCAGGAGCACAGGGACCCAGTTCAAGTAAGGTGTATAAAATGTGCTTGTATAGACTTTAAAGTATATGCGATTCTGATGATTTCAAATACACAAACAAAAAAAACAAAAAAAAAAAAAAAAAACGGATGTATTCTAGCATGCGAAGAGAAGAGAAATGTACCTTACCGAATGAGCTATTTGGCCACTATTCCTTCTATCTCACCAAGGTAAGGATAGTTTTTTTTTTCCTTCTTGTAAACTATATCTGTGTTTGCATTTTTCGCTGGGTCACACATTTTGCCCATGTGTGTATCAATGGCGGACGAATAGAAAGAGAGAAAAGGACATGCATAAATAATGCGAAAAATAGGGGAGAGGCGGAAAGTGGCATAAAAAAAAGAAAAGAAAAGTAATTTGATCAAGCAAAAAATAATAAACAGTGATTTGTCACAGATTAATATTTGATACCCATCGATCAATTCATTTAGTACTTAATACTTCATTACTTCAATACTTTAATACTTTAATGCTGTAAATAACAAAGTAACTAAATAACTAAACATCATAACGCGTGTCATTTTTATTTTATGAAAATGTGATCATCAAGCGAGGACCTTCACGTTTTAATGGGACAAGTTCAAGAATACCGTCGAACCTGGAAATATCAAGCCACGATCGCCACCGAATCAACCGATCTAAAAACTGGAAACAAAAAATGGCTGTTAGGCAAACCATGGCTCGTAAGGAAGAAAAGGAAGCTGATAATAGTTTAGAGTCCACGTGTCAGATAAGATGTTTTTGCGTGTGGTTTACTTTTTGTACAACCACTAGGTTTTTTTTTTTCCCAGTTTGTGACCAACTATGACAAAAGATAACCCAAGAGAACCAACGACAAGTTTTTTTTAAAAAAAAAAAAAAAAAAAAAAAAAAAAAAAAATAGGCACTTGAATACGATTCCTTGGTCCAAGAAAATGATATGATCAATGATGAGCCCCATACATATGGTGTCTCAATTCAGAAGCCATATCTAAGTAAGATATGGAGAAGATTTAAAAAAAAAAAAAAAAAAAAAATGAAATGATGATAAAAGAAAACTAATATAAAAACAATGTTCGAATAATATATTACTTTCTTCTCTTGCATAGTGCACTCTTTGGATCGAACCTCGGTCCATATCCCGATAAAAAACACGGTGTTGACACTCGAAACCCAACGTGTACGCGTTCTTCAGAAACAAAGTGATCGTACGCGTCGTGAGGCAGAGGCCCTCAAAGATGCATCACCTATTGCAATAAATACTCAACCGCAAAAGAGGGATCAGGAACAGATCATCGTATCATCTCAATCTCAACGGCAAAAACTAAATGAACACCACGAGCCAACATCATCAGAGGAAATTTATAAAGACGAGTTACAATGGGTTGACTATGAAAGTCGTATCAATGCTGGTACTCTTGACTCAACTGATACAGAATATGGTGTCATTAGTGACAAGGCAGATATTTTGGCTCTGAAAACCACGGTAAAATAAGAAGGGAAAAAGTTTTTATCATTACATCCTTACCATGAAAACGGATCAAGCTAAAAAAAAAAAAAAAAAAAAAAAAAAAAAAACATCTTCTTTTCTTTTTTTCTTGTCAATGGTTTTTTTTTTTAGCAAAACGCGATTCTGATTTTGAGACGAGAACTTGATACCATATTAATGCGAGGCATCGGTCCTTGGGGATTGCGGATGGTCATGCACGACAGAGAATACAACGCTCTTGACAGGAGCCGAGAAATGGCTAAAAGAGTAAGAAAGAAATGAAGAAAAAAAAAATCGAGCCCAGGTATGTCATTGAGATTTTTTTTTTTTAAATCACTAATAGTCTAACGCGCTTTGTGGTCTCTTTGTATAGGATATGCTAGTGATGAAGGTGGTCACTGTTCCAGTGCCAATCTATGAGGACTCTGACCATTCCTTGAGTTTTGATGGAGACGAAGGTGAAGGCGTAGAAGGCGTAGGCAAAGGAGCAGAAACAAGTGATAATACTAATAAAGGCTCCCATGGAGTTCCGTCCAGTGCCCAGACTCCTGAGAGCTCTGAGATGGAAGAGAAGAGAGCACTTAAGCCTAAGAAGACTGAATTGCACAATGTTCTGGGTAAGCTCTTTGAAGAAAAAGAAGAAGAAAAAAAGATGGAGACAGAGGTTACCCTGATCTACCCCAAACTCAGCTGGTTTCCATCTTTGGATCTTCATAGAACATTTTTAAGCTAACGTTACTAAATGCTCACATGTCGACGTCTTTTGATGATCTTTTTTGTGGTTTCTCTAACCCCTTGAATGATACAAATGTTGCCCCGTGAAATACACTAATGTTTTTTTTTTTTTTTTTTTTTTAGTGTCAGTCTATGGATCCGGAAAGCTATTCATACATGACTTGGATCGGGCTACAGAAACAAAGATGATGATCATGTTCATAGAAGAGAAATACCCCGTCGTAATTGGTAAAAAACAAACAAACAAACAAACAAACAGAACATCCTTCCTTGTGACATCAATTTTTCTAAAAAAAAAAAAAAAAAAAAAAAGATTATCCGACACCGACAAAGAAGAGGATTCATAAAAAAAAGATTGACTGACCTGCATTAACAACGTCGTTATTTTTACTTTTTTTTTTTTTTTTTTTTTTTTCCATTTTATAGGCATGTTAGCAGTGGTCATTGCGTTTGTGATTAATGAGACTCGTTGAAAGTGTAAATGAAAGAGAAGTGCTAATCTAAAGAAAATTGAGAGAAAGTGAAAGAGAAAGAGAGTAGGAAGAGAGGGAGACCTTGCTAGTTACCAGTTACTCTAGAGTGGGAT